>NC_056750.1:212663623-212696123 GCF_019279795.1 Protopterus annectens | reverse complement strand
TTAACTAAAGGGTTGACTAAAGATATAAAAAAATAGTTACATCATTCTCGGTTTGTGGTAAGAGAAGCCTAAGTCAATTGGTTTGCAAGTTCATTATTCTAAAATTGCTGCAGTCATCCTTGGCTATGTGTTAAGTGTTTTGATCTTGGACATACTGGATTAAATAATGGGTGCCAACAGAGGTGAAAATTGCCATAATCAAGTTGATGATGTGCTAACTGCATTGGTTTCTGGTTTGGTAGTAACAGGTTTAAATGTTAAGCTGTTTAAAAATTCTTATTCATGCCAATGTATTTATGTATTTCAGTGTGTTAACCAGTGTAATCTATTCATGCATTCATCACATAGTAGTAAATTCAGGCACTGTCTAGGTGCATCCTGTGGAGAGACAAGGCTTGGCTTAATTATTTGGGGGTGGGTATGCTCTTTTATGAATGATATATGTGTCACTTTCTACAAAATTCAGCTCAGTTGTGGAACTCACAGTCATAATGGAAGGTTGAACAAGAGGTTAGTGCAGCATTTTTTTTATAAATTAATACTTTTATAAGAATTTTACTTTTTGTGATCGGTGGCATTGGGACTATACATGACTGTCATGATTTGCCATAGGTGACTTGAATTTTGCAATAAGTTTTATAGATAATGGCTATATTTTGATGTTTAAATATTGTGTAGATTTTGTGCAAAACATTTGGGTAAGCAGTCAGCTTTGTAGATGGCTGCTAGAAGAATTAAAGGGACTTGTTTAGACTGCACACTTGGACATTACAGGTAAATGAACATTTTTATGTTTGGCAAATTCTGATTTAAACTGTGTATTATCATCATGGGAAGTTACTAGGCTATTGCCTTGAGGCCCTTACAAGCCTAGCCAAGAATTTAGCCTATGTTCCAACAAGTCAACACCCAATGCCACTGGTTGAATCCCAGGGGTGTATTTACTGTTCCCCATCCAGTTATCCAGGTTGCTCTTAAAAAAGGTGAATGAAGTACTCTGCTTGATGTGGACTGGGAGACTATTACACAGAAGGAGGGTATCTGGGACACAAATCTGTCCCACCAACAAGTCCTATTGATGTCACAGACCAGGTAGAGGTCACTTGTGCAGGTTACTCGAGTGGACCTTGACTTGTGAATATGCAGCAGTCCCATCAAGGTGGGGTCTTAGTTTGCTTTGTATGCCAGACACAGGTGACCTCTGAGGAATCTGTAGGAGACTGAGTAGAGGGACAAGGCCTTTAGCCAATCTGTGTATGGTAGATGTTTGAGGCCCTGGATTCTCCTGATGAGGAACCTCTGTGGTCTCTCCAGCTGCTGCATGTGCTTTGTGAGGTACATGCCAAAAGGGGTATTGTACTCCATAATGGGTCTTATAAGGGAAGAATAACAGAGATGTTATGGCAAATTTGTCCCTGGATGAGCTACCCTTAGTAATGAGGTGGGCCAGATAGAAAGCTTTCAGTGCATTGGAGGCAATATGGTGGTCAAAAGTCAGTTTGCTATCCACCTGGGTGCCCAAGTCCCACACAACTGACTGAGTACTTAGGACCTTGTTTTTAATGTAATAATTTGTGGGAATGTCACGCTCTTCAAAGGGGGTGACAATGCATTTTTTGTCATTCAATTTGTGGCCATGTTTCTGGCACCAGTCATTTGTTTGGGTGAGACCTTCTTGGAGGATATCCACATCACTAGGGGAATTGGTGACAGTGCCCAGCTTGCAGTCATCTGCAAACTTGGTCAGCCATAGCCCACTGGTTTTGGCCTACACCTCAGAAAAGTATATCCCAAACAACAAAGGCCCCAAGACTGATCCCTGAGGTACACTGCTCATTACGGGTTGACTGCTTGAGGTAGCTTCCCCTATTTTGACTAGGTGGGTTCTAGCAGTGATCCAGTTTGCTACCCATCTGGTGACATATGGATTGATGCCTAGTTGAGAGAGTGTATCTATTATACTCGAGTAGGGAATAGTATCGAAGGCTTTGGCCATGTCAAGACAGGTGTTGTGCAGAGTCTTCCCATCATTAATGGCTTTGGTGACTGTCTCAAAGAAGTCGACCAGATTTAACAGGCATGACCTTCCCTTGATGAAACCAAACTGTTTGAGATTGAGTGTTTGGAGGTTGCCAATGTCCTTGCTAATGAAGTCCATGATAATCTGCTCCATGGCCGTGCAGATCAGGCTATTTAGGCTGATGGGTCTATAATTTCCTGGATCAGTGGATGCTCCACCTTTGTTGAAGAGATGATAGTGGCTGTCCTCCACTCAGCTGGGATGAAGCTTGTACTTAGTCTTTGGTTGAATAATGGTGCTGCAAGTTCCTGCCTGAGTTCATGTAGGATGCAGCCTGCGATGCTATCAGGTCCTATGGAGGCTGTATTTTTTGCCTTTGAGAGGTCAGTGATGATTTGCTTCCTAGAGATAAGGGTGGGGCAGATGCTGGGCATGTGCTGATTTATTGATGGGAGGGACAGAGGGGTGAAGTTTTCACTGAACCTGTCTGCCAGCAGATGGGTTGTATCCAGGGTTGCCAGACGTTCCTATTTGGGCGGGACTGTCCCAAGATCAGCAGCCTCCGCTTTGTTTGTTTTTTTTTTTTTGATTGTCCCGTATACCTGGCATACAGGCCAATCAAAAATTGCTAAACACGGAGCTACTGGTGTTGAATGCGGAACTGCAATGCATTAAACACGAGAAGCTCCGTGTTTAGTGCAGAGCTTCACTTGCCATGAGAGACCTTCTTTTTTTTTTTGTCCATACCTGGGTGGGGGCTGAAAATCTGGCAACCCTGGTTGTAACTATGGTGTTTGTGTATGTGGTGTCCTTAACCACCACTTCTGAGCAGATCTGGGTGCTTTCCTTGAGATTGTCAACATATGTGAAGACGGCCTTATGATTGTCTTTAGTAGATGTGGCCAGTTTGGAATTGAAGTTTGCTTTGGAGGATTTCCCTAGTGCTCTTATTTGCTTCTTCAGGCTAAGGAGAGATTGCTTCCAATTAGGCGCCTGCTCCTTCTTGGTTCTTAACAGCAGTCTTTTTTTCCTTTTATTATAGAGTTTATTTATTGCAGATGTCCACCAGATAGGTTTACTCTTCCTTCAGGAGGAGGATTTTGTCATTTCGGGTATTCCTGATTCCATGCAGCAATATAAATGTTCATATAGTACTTTGGTGTAGGTTTGGACATATGTGCCAGTTCCTGTGGAGGGGGATGGGGCTGTGAATCTGCTTATACCTTCCCTCAGGAGGTTGTAATCAGCTTTGGAGAAGTTTTTTTGTTTGACCCTAGCTAGAGGGGGGTTGGGAGAGATGGTGACTTCAAAAGTGATACTGTAGGGATGCTGCAGTGGTTACTCATGTTGGTTAATACCAAGTCTAAGATATTTTCACCTCTTGTTGGGGTGTTGACCAGCTGGTCCAAGGTGCACTGATGCAATCAAGTAATCTCTGGGCATTTGTGTTTTGGCATGAGTAGTTCTTCCAATCTATGGTTGAATGGTTAAAGTCACAAAGGATCAGAGTAAGGGGTTGAATCTTGATAGATCTGAAGAGATTCAGATAGGTGGAGTGGGCATCTTGAGTCAAATTTGGGGGTCTGTAGCTAGCTATGATTTGAATAGGGGTCCTGTCAATGGTTAATTGCACCTGGAGTGTCTCCTGTGTGTTATACTATTTGATCAGCCTGGAGGTGTGTATGTCTTTTATATATATATATATTGCAGCTCCATCTCCTTTTGTTTTGCTGCCCACAGTTTGGGGTCTGAATGTATGACAGGATGAGTAACCTGATATGGCTGGGGTGCTCTCTGCAGCTTTGAACCAGGTTTCTGTGAGTGCATAAATGTCAGCATCTTTCAGGGTTAAGAATGCTTGCAATGAGTGCAGTTTCATGTTTAGACTCCTAGCATTTAGCAGCATGACCTTTAATTTGCATTTTGATGAAATTTTCATGTTGGTAATTTTGACCTCATGGCATTGCCTAAAAAAGGCACTATGGGGCAGGTGAGAACCTTTGCCAGGAGCCTGAAGCCCAAGGGAGACAGATACAGCCATCTTTGGTAAAGCATCGTGGTTTGTCAGTCATGTCTTCCCAGGCTGTCAAGTACTGGATCCCCTTGGAATGACACCAGAAACTAAGCCAATTGTTAAAGTCAATCATTTTCTGTTTGTACTGAGGCATCATTCTGGACTACAGTAGAATGCTGATTAAGGCTAGGAACATACCTGCCTGAGAAACATATTCAGCAAGCTTGATCATGTCTCTCTTCATATAGTTCAGGGAAGTACATCTCAAGTCATTCATGTCAACATGGACTATAATAGAGTCATAACAGTACCTGTTGTTGTGAGACTTGAGAGCATGGGTGATATGGTGGAGTCTGACACCTGAGAAACAAGTGTTTATTTTTTATTTATTTATTTAACATTTGTTAACTGGGAAAGTCTGACTTGGAACAAAGCCAATTTTCACTTGAGGCCCAGGGAGAAATGCTCCAGATGCATGTCTTTGTAAAGTGGGAGTAACCGTGACTTTCTCCTTATCCAGCCTAGTGAGGGGCACATCTGTGTGTCTCACAATGGAGTCTGCTATAACTAATCTGTTGGGTTTATGTTTAAGCCTTAGTTGCTGTGAGACACAGGTGTGTGGACTATGTGTGGTGCGTGGTGTGGTATTGATGGTATCTTTTGTATTTTATGTAATTACTGGAGAAATTTAAGTAGAAAGTATGTATTTGATGTACTTCTTGTTTCTATGTTGTATGGTTTGTATAGTGTAAAGCTTTGTATGATAGGTTTAATTTTTTCAAGGTTGCTAGTTTTCCTGCACTCTGTGTGTGTGCAGTTATTTTGGTGTACGAGTGTATGCATGTTTTTGTGGAGGGGGTATATTTACATTGGTAACTGGCTATTTTTTCACTGATTGCTTGGGAATCTAGTTTTCCAGGTTTACTATGTTCTTTTTGCTTTGCTTTACAGGATTTTAGCTCAAGATGTGGTCATTGTTGAAGGTTTCAGTGTGTTGTATTTTTATACAATATCTATTGTGTTCTCCCTTTGTGTAAGTCACATATCTTTGATTTTATTACTGCTCAATACCCGAGTTGTTTGACTTCTGCTACATACCTACAATCAACTGCATTACTAGCTGAGATAAGTACAAACTTGAAGTGTTAAAGATTGTACTGCATTTCATTTTTCTGTCTATTTAATTGTTTCATTGAATATTGTGTCTCTGTCTCTCTGTAGTTATTTATTTTTCTATTTAATTGTTTCATAGACTACTGTGGTCTCTCTCTCTCTCTCTCTCTCTCTCTCTCTCTCTTTAATTATTAATGTGCTGTGTATGTTTCATCCATGAGAGTTGTTTGGCTTCTGCTACATACACAAAAAAAACTCATTACTAGCTGAGTTAAGTACAAACTTGCAGTATTAAAGATTGTACTGCATTTCATTTTTCTGTCTATTTAATTGTTTCATTGAATATTGTGTCTGTGTCTCTCTGTAGTTATTTATTTTTCTATTTAATTGTTTCATAGAATACTGTGGTTTCTCTCTCTCTGTCTCTGCAGTTAGTTTTCCGCCCACCGTCCCTGTTCTTGTTTTGGTATCAATCTTGGTGGCTTTGGAATTGCCCGCCCCTCCTGTAAAATTTGTGTTTGAACACTCCTCCTGGGTCTATCTCATTTGCTCACTCAACCGAGTACAGTGAGATCATATTTTGGCTTCAGACACTCCTACCAGTCCCATCTGTTCAGCTCTATCCCAGCTCTATTCCAGTCTAGTGTCACTAGCTCACTCTACCTAATACAGAGAGAACATTTGTGAAAGACAAGCCACTTAGGTCCTTAATTTTGAATTATCTTCTGTTTCTCCTTTCTCCCTTTCCACTTTCCAAAAAAAAATCTAAGCTTGTTTCCTGCCTTTCCTGTAACTAGTCTAGTCCAGATACAGATTTGCTGTAACCAGGACTGTTTGTAAGCTTCTGAGTCCCCAAAGCCTTTCTGTGTTGGAGGGAAGCCTTCTAGCTTATCAGTGGCAGTGGTAAGCACTAGGTAGCCCATCTACCACGAGTGGTTTGTAGCCCAGAAATTGTAGTTTATTGGCCATTTGGGCAGTTTTTCCATCTCTTTCAACTTTCTAGTTTAAAAGTCTGCATTTGCACTTGTTTCCCACCTGTCCTGTAACTAGTCTAGTCCAGATACAGATTTGCTGCATCCAGGACTGTTTGTAAGCTTCTGAGCCCCCCAAGCCTTTCTGTGTTGGAGGGAAGCCTACTAGCTTATCAGTGGGAGTGGTAAGCACTAGGTAGCCTATCTACCACAAGATTTGTTTCTGGCCCAGAAATTGTAGTTTATTGACCGTTTGGGCAGTTTTTCCATCTCTTTCAACTTTCTGGTTTAAAAGCCTGCATTTGCGCTTGTTTCCCACCTTTCCTGTAACTAGTCTAGTCCAGATACAGATTTGCTGTATTCAGGACTGTTTGTAAGCTTCTGAGTGCCCCAAGCCTTTCCATGTTGGAGGAAAGCCTTCTAGCTTATCAGTGGGAGTGAACATTTATTAATAATATTCCCCTGAAAACTCACTGTCCATCCCCTAACAATTTCTCTACATTCAGAGATTACTCCAAATCCCATTGCTTACTATTTACCAGTCTTATTTATAATCACCAATGTTACAGCTCAGAACAACTAAAAACAGACTTGGAGCTATAAAAACAAATCAAATAACCAAACAACTAGCTCCAATAATGTCCTGTATCATATATTACATATAAAAGCTTCTTAAACTTGTAACCATCAAACACAAAGGTTATAATACATAAAGTTTGTGTATGTTTTTTGTGAAAATATTAAAGTCATTACTATTACTTTTATTTAGATCTTCGTGTTTCATGGTTGCAAGTTTTATAAGACGCTTTTATGTGTTTTATGTTTATGGTGCGGTCTTTTATTGGAGCAAGTTGTTCAACCAATGGTATAGCTCCTCAGCAAATCTTAAAACTTAGACTGCTGCATACTGTTCTGAATTTCACTTCCTCTTGGATAAATGAGGCATCTGAACCAGTCCAACACAAGCATATTGCTAAGTTTAAAACTAAACATCTTATGTTAAAACAAGCACATCAACATACTCCTTCATTCAAAAGAAAAAGAACTAACCCTCTCGAATGATGTGCACTTTATTATAAAAGGGATTTAAAACTGTTCCTCAAACACATACAAAAATAAAATGATGTCTAGAGACTTAAAGTTGCAATCAATTTAAAGAGAACTATAACACCTTTTTCAGCTATATTAGGAAGCGTAGAAGTAACCAACAGTTATGTACTGAACTTATCTCTAATGATGTCTGCTTATTGGACTGTGAAGGATATCTGTAATACTCTTGCTGACATAGTCTCTTCCATCTTCCCCATGCCCACCATTCTGTCTGTCTCACTCAGGCCTCCCTTACGCAAATCACTCCTAAATCCTTTCTAAGAATAAAAATACCAGTTCTATGGGTATCTGCTGAGAAGTGTTAAGACCCATTTAGCAAAACCTCCTCAACCTGAGTTTCTTCACTGATTACGTACCCAAGGTGTGAACAGCTGGTGTGAAGTCTTCTACTGACCATGGGAGTTACAAGCCTGTTAGTCTCAATAATATTATTTGCAAGGTTATGGAATGTAATATAGCTGAAACAAAGGCAATGAAAGAGGTGACTTATACCACTGGATGCACACTAGTTCAGCTTTGTAAAAGGCGGATCCATGTCTTCTTAACCTGGTTGGGTTGTTCAAAAGGGTTACTAAGACCATGGATAAGAGACATATAGTCCATGCTGCCTACCTGCCCTCTAATAGAATAACTGTATTGCTCTCATCTTGGGCTTTCCAGTACTGACCTTGATATTTCATGCAGCAGTAGTTTATCATCATTTATTTTATTTTTTCATGCAACTGATGATTACCTCTCCCTAGAACTTCTTCTTATCCACCAGATCTACCAGTCACTTCTTTTCCTCCCTCAGTCCTCATCCATCCATGTTCAGGGCCAATGAGGAAATCAAGGATCCTGGTGTAGCGTCATATTGCTTGCAGAGGAGTATTTTCTCTTTATGCCCCATCTTCCCTCCCTCATGCATACATTTTTATCCTGTGGTACACATCCTATGGGACCATGCATGAATATTGTTCAACTTCAGTGTCTCCACCAGATATTGAGCAAGAGGTGCACCCAAGAGCATACGCTTCCCTTCAGGGTGGACATGCCTATCCTTTCCTGCCAATGGCTCAGATGCCTGAAATACTAATCAAACTTGGTTCATCTGAGTCATATTTAGAACTTTTTCCTCTAGAAGCAGTAGTTTTATTACCCAACAACACATTCTGACAATAAATTAAAACATTTCTAAAATGCACTTACTTTCTGACCAATGTATAGTAATTAGTCGCATGCTGGATAAATTAAGAAACCACATTATTTCCATTTCCTACATTGGAAGAAGAGTAATAAGAAGTTATGTACCTACCATAACGTTCCATGTTAGTTGTCTTCTTCTCGCCTTCTTACTTGCTGGATGGGTTCGGAGCCGATCCTCGGCTCCGACTCGGCCAATACTAAAGCTCGAGAGCTAATTCCACCGGCTCGAGGCTCCCCTATATCCCACAATGCTAGGCAGTAACTACTCAGATCTCATTTGATAGCTATACCAAGCAATCCTAGTCTCCATAGAATGGAGTAGGGAAACCCACCTCAAAACAATCTGTGTAAAAGTATGGCAGACCTCAGTAAGGATAAAAGAGGTGGAAGAACGTGTGGGAATGACAACTTCCAGAAGAAGAACACAAACTGAATTCCTGTCGGTCTGTCCAGGCTTGGGGGAAGGAGGGTGGGACGCAAGAAAGAAGGCGAGAAGAAGACAACTAACATGGAACATTATGGTAGGTACATAACTTCTTAATGTTAAGTTGTCAATCTCGCCTTCATTCTTGCTGGATGGGACCGTGTCCCTAGCACCTTATCCCGATTGGCCTATCGGAACAGACTCTTGAGAACAGTGGAACCAAAACTGGTTTGGCTTCTGGAAACCATGTCCAATTTATAATGTGAAATGAATGTATGAGGAGAAGCCCAGGTGGCTGCTGCACAAATGGAATCTATTGGCAGCCTGTCCTGAAAAGCTACGGATGTAGCTAATGCCCTAGTTGAATGAGCTCTAGGTCTTGAGGGTAGTTTTTGATGTCTGATCTCATAGATGAAGGTAATTATAGAGGTGAGCCATCTAGAGAGGGATACTTTAGTAACTGGAAGGCCCAATTTCCCTTCCGCATATGACAGAAACAATTGATTAGATTTCCTGAATTGTTTAGTCCTGTCTAAGTAATATCTAAGTTGGCGATGAACATCCAAAAAATGTAGCTTTTGTTCTGACCTGTTTGAATAGTTAAGGAAAAAGACGGG
Organism: Protopterus annectens; assembly: GCF_019279795.1. Classification (NCBI taxonomy): domain Eukaryota; kingdom Metazoa; phylum Chordata; order Ceratodontiformes; family Protopteridae; genus Protopterus; species Protopterus annectens. The sequence goes on along the minus strand of NC_056750.1, from coordinate 212,686,669 downwards.
GAGATCAATAATTTGGTTTAGGTTTATATGAGAGGAAACTTTAGGCAAAAAGGATGGATTAGTATGGAGGGATACCCTGTCTTTGTGAAACACTAAGTAAGGAGGACGACTGCACAGAGCACGGAGTTCAGATACCCTTCTCGCTGAAGTTATAGCTACCAGAAAAAGTGTCTTCCAAGAAGCAACTTCAGAGAACATGAAGCCACCGGTTCGAAGGGGGGAAGAATTAAAGATGCCAGAACCAAGTTCAAATCCCATTGAGGCGGGGGATCCTTGATTGGAGGTTTGAGAAGAAATATGCCCCTTAAAAAGGCTTTACAGAGTTTGTGAGCCATGATGCTAGACTCTGAAACACCAACATGAAAATCTGATATGGCAGCCAATTGAACTCTAATGGTGGATGCAGAAGATCCTAAATGAAAGAGTTCTGCTAGAAAGTCTAGAATAGACTGGATAGGTGCAGTAAATGGATCTATGTTTTTCGATGTTGCCCAAAAAGAAAAGCGTTTCCATTTGCTACTATAAATCTTCCGGGTAGAAGATTTATGAGAGGCTATCAAGATATCTCAGACCGAGCGGGATATTGAGGGAAGCCTGGCTAAGGTTGGAATCGGAGAAACCACACTGTGAGGTTTAGAGAAGGCAGAGATTGGTGCAGCTGACCCGATTGGTGGGTTATCAGATCTGGTACTGGGTCCAGATGCCAAGGCTGCTCCAAAAGGTAATGATGAAGAAAGGGAAACCATATCTGTCGAGGCCAGTAAGGGGCAATGAGGATCATTGTCACTCTCAAAGCGATGGCTTTCTGAATTAGTTGAGATATCAGTGGAAAGGGGGGAAAGGCATATAGAAGTCCCCGGGGCCAATCGTGGACTAGAACGTCTCTGGTGGGATGGCCTGGTAACGGGAAGAGAGTGAAGAAGTCGTGACACTTGCTGTTTTGGGGAGTAGCAAAAAGATCGCAGCAAGGCTGGCCCCATCTTAGGAATACTTCTTCTAGAACTGAATTCTTTAGAGACCACTCGTGGGGCATGAGAATTGCTCTGCTCAATTTGTCTGCAATAACGTTGGATTTCCTGGGAATGTGCGTTGCTATCAGAAAATGCTGAGAAGAGATCGCCCATTGCCAAAGTCTGAGTGCCTCTCGAAATAAAGGGTATGATCTGGTTCCGCCTTGTTTGTTGATGTACCACACTACGGACATGTTGTCCGTTTGAATTGCAATAGTCCCAGTGGGAAGAGAGTCGTGAAGGGCTTGCAATGCTAAAAGCACTGCTCTCATCTCTAAGACGTTTATGTGCAAGTGGCACTCGAAAGGTTGCCATGTGCCCTGGACTGTCCTGCCCTGATAATGCCCCCCCCACCCGATCAGGGAGGCATCTGTTGTCAACATGGCGACTTGGGGGGGGGAGAGTGAAGGGTCTTCCTCGGAGAAGTTGAGGTGATGTGATCCACCAAGGCAGTTGATTCTTGCATGATTGAGTTATCAATATGGTATGGGACATCGGGAGCTGTTGGAAGGACCATTGAGTAAACAGCATCCATTGGAGGATCCTCATGTGAAAGCGAGCTAAGGGGAGAAGGGGAATAGCTGCTGCCATGAGTCCTAGCACCTTCAAAACTAGTCTGGCTTTGACTTTGTTGCATTGTAAGAGAAGGGAAACTTGGTTCCGAATGTCTGACACTCTCTGCTCTGTGAGTCTGGCTGAAAGACTGAGTGTGTCTAAGGTGGCGCCTATAAAGGTAATAGATTGACAAGGTGACAAGGCAGATTTTTCAAAATTTATCAAAATGCCTAGAGCTTGGCAAGATTGGATGGTGAAGTCCCTGGATAGAAGAAGCTGATGTCTGGTGGTGGCGGTAAGGAGCCAGTCATCCAAATATAGAAACACCTGGAATCCTTGACACCTTAAGTGAGCCGCGACCACTGCCATGCATTTGGTGAACACCCAGGGGGCTGTAGTGAGACCAAAGGGCAGGGCCCTGAACTGGTAGTGACTGGCTCCCAGCCTGAAGCGGAGATATCTCCTGGAGCATCTGTTCATTTTGATGTGGTAGTACGCATCCTGAAGATCTATCGAGCACATCCAATTGTCCTGACCCAAGAAGGGTAGAATGGACTGTAGCGTGACCATCCGGAATTTTGTTTTCCTGACATACTTGTTTAAGTAGCTGAGATCCAGTATGGGTCTCCAGTCCCCTGTTTTCTTTGGTACCAAAAAGAATTTGGAGTAGATTTCGGATCCTTGCTGGTCTGCCGGGACTGATTGAATAGCTCTTTTTGATAGCAGCTTTGAAATTTCTAATGCTGCTTGTTCCCTTAGATCGGGTGGAACATCTGGAAGGGATCTTTTGGGTTGGGTTGGGATGTGAATAAAGGGAATTTTGTAACCCTCGGATATGATCGACTGTACCCATTTGTCTTGAGTAAGGGAAAGCCAGGCTTTTGGGTACAGTGATAACCTTCCCCCGACTGCCTCCGAAGGTGGACAGCCGGGCAGCCCCTCAGGGATGCTGAAAGGGTTTGTCAGAGAACATTTCTCTGCTACCCTGGTTTTGCGGACCTCCTCTGCCTCTAGGGTGGCGTCTATTATTATTCCCCCCTCTGCCTCTAGAGGGGAATCGGCCTTGTGCATCAGATGAGACTCCCTGGGATTGTTTGCGGAACCACATCTTTCCCCCCTTTGACCTTTGGGATAGGGTCTAGAAGGGGTAGAAAAACGGACTCCTACAGCAGAGAGAGTCTTACCTTCTACCTCGCACCTGGTCAATGTATCCTTCACATGTGGACCAAACAAGGATGATCCATCAAAGGGAGAATTGGTGAAGGACGCCTTGAAAGGGTCCGCAAAGTTGCATAGCTGCATCCAGGCGTGACGTCGTAAGGCAACACCTGTGCCTGCGGCTCTACTCGCCCCATCTGCTGCATATGAGACCAGCCGCATGGAGGAGTTAACGATGGAATTCAGGTTTGCCAACTGGGAGTTCATTGTGTCTTTGAACCCCTCAGCTGTAGGATCCTTTATCAGTTCACCCATATCCTTGAGTAAATCTCTCTGGAGATGAGTGAAGTGGCATAAGTAGTTCAGTGACCGCATTGAAAAGGTCGCCGATGAGAACATCCGCTTGCCGTACCTGTCCATGTTCCTAGATTCCTTATTAGGAGGATGGACAGGAACCGAAGGATCAGCTAACTCCTTCTTCGTGGCCGCAGCCACCACCATGGCATCAACAGGGACACCTTTGGATAAAAAATCTTTATCTCTGGGGGCAGTAATAAATTTAGATGTTCTCCTCAGGGTGGGTTCCACTGAGTCAGGAGCCGTCCAAGCCTTCCTTGCCACCACTTCCATAAGGGGGTCAAAGGGAGGGGACACCCAGGAGGTAGAAAGGCGAGAGCCAAATGCCTCAAGATACACTGACTCATCCTCTGAAGGGTTAAGGGCTGGCCAGTTCCCCCTCTGTTTGAGGATCTCAAGGATGTCAGCAAAGGAGACATCCTCAGAGGGGGATCGAGGGGAACCTTCGGATTCCTCTAAGTCAGTGTCAGAGGTGATAGACTCAGGGGAGTCAATGTGCTTCCTCTTGCACTGCCTCTTCCTTGGGGGATCTCCTGCAGGGTCAGGAGAGGCCTCGGAAGAGGAGGAAATTCCCAATGGGGAAACTTGAGGAGTTGGCTCTCTGTGGTCTAAGACAAGGGGGTGAGTAGAAATCACTGCAGGCACTGTAGATGGAGGGGCTGAAGGAGCTGACTGTGGGGCAGAACCTGGTTCTAGCACGCTCCGCATGACCTCGAAGGCACACCTGTCAGGCAAGGCCAGAGGCCTCCACTCCGAAGAGACAAGGACCTCCCCTGGCACCGACAGGGATGGCTCCGAAGCCGATGTCGGAGCCAAACTCATCAACGCCGAAGCCCCGAGAGGGAGAGCGGGGTTGGACAAGGGTCTGATGCCACTCGCCCCCTCTGAGCTGACGAGGGAAGCCCGGTGCCGAGATCCCTCCAAGGAGGAGATCGGAGCAGACGACGGAGTCGAAATGGAAGGTATCGGATCCGACGCACCGACAGTCATGGCTCCGACAAGCCCTGGCTCCGAACTCAAAGGAGTCGGAGGAGGAATGTATTGGGGAACGGAAATAGCCACTGACTGGTGAGTCGGGCTATGCAGCATTTGGGCCAGTGCCTCGGACTTGAGAAGTCTACTCACTACCCTTTGCAAATCATGGTCAGATAACCTAGAAGACCGTGAGGAATGAGTTTTATGGCTTCGTTCTGAAAGAAGAGGGGATCCTGGCACTGAATGCACGGAGCCGATAGAGGGGGATCTGGACCTCTTCCTAGACTGTGGCTCTGATAAAAGTATCGGAGCCGACGGAGTTTTATCAGCCTCGGCTCCAGCCGGAGCCGAGGTAACAGTATGAGGCTTAGAAACATCGGCTCCAGCCGGAGCCGATGTCGAAGCCGACTTAGTCTTTCCAGCAGTCGACTCTGGAACCGGAGCCGACTGTTTGGAAGTTTTGGAAGGCTTCTCTGACATAGACTGAGTCGGGGGGACCTTCAGGCTTTAATAAGCCCCACAAGATCAGTTTATTCTTGCGTTCCTGCAGGACTCTAGGGCTAAACCCATGACAAACAGCACAAGAGTCCTGCAGGTGCAAAGGCCCCAGGCAGTACACACAAGAAGTGTGACCGTCTGTCAGAGACATTTTCTGACAGCACGAGCCACACTTCTTGAAGCCTGAGACCTTGTCTTTTGACATTGTAAAAAGGAGTGCCTGACACAACACAAACACACTACAGACACACCCTTGACAGAAAAAATTATTAAATTATTAAATTAAATTATTAAGGCTAAAGCCACAAACACACACACACACAAGGCCTTAACAGAAAAGAAGAGAACTAGTTTAGTCACTAATGGACTAGGGGAAGGGTAGGGGCCGAAGGCTTACAAGATAAGGGAAGAAAGGGAAAAAGAGTCGACAAACAGGGGTCGATTTATCTAAATATTTAATTAAACTAAAAAGTTATGGTATCACAACAAAAAAGGGGGTTTAAGAAGTACCTAATAAGGTAAAAGTCTAACTCACCTGCCTGAGCCGGTAGAAAAGCACCTTGTCAGCTATAGCGGCAAACGAGATCTGAGTAGTTACCGCCTAGCATTGTGGGATATAGGGGAGCCTCGAGCCGGTGGAATTAGCTCTCGAGCTTTAGTATTGGCCAAGTCGGAGCCGAGGATCGGCTCCGAACCCATCCAGCAAGAATGAAGGCGAGATTGACAACTTAACATTCATTTTTCATGTTTTATAAAAGTAAGTGTAATAAACTCAGAATGCATTCTGAGGCAGTTGTATGCAACAGAAAAATGTAAAGACAGAAAAGCACCATAAGCTGCTCAGGTGCTTAGAGATACAATAAACTTTTGGTGTAGGTAGTGTCACATTGCAACATTTGCATAGACTTGTAACATTGTATGCAGTCTGTTTAAGTTTGCCAACTTGAATCCAGCATGGGGAGCAGCATGGAAACATTGTAGCAAAACTGGTACACTGAAACAGCCATAACTGGATACACTGTAAGATGTAGTTTTACTTTGAAATGTAATAATTTTTCAGGGCTAACTTTGCAACAAATAATTAATCAACTAAAAGAAATGAATTGTACCAGTCTACAGTGCTATGCATTTAAGGCTCTTTACCTTGACTATGAAACATTGTGACCAAAGAATTTTGTCATATTGGTAAGCCTGTGAGCTCTGCCACAGTGGTGTTAAACATATGGTGTTCTGACAACATTCTTTTTTTAATGGCAACAAGTAGTGCATGTTATAAAAAACACATACACTTCTTAGTGGCTGCATGCTGTGTAGCATTTTGTTAAAAATGTAACATTTTAGTTCTGCAGAGCATCCCACTCTATCTTACCTCAAATAGCACCTCCCACAAGTTTACATCATCCTTCTTTTCCACTCCCTGCACCCTAACTAATTTGAATATGTCTTTTCTGATGTTTCCAGGATTGTTTTGCTTCCCCTGGAAAAAACAAGTATCTGTAAAAGAAGTTCTGATCCGAAAATGGGGAGGGGGGGGGTGGCAGGTCACAAAAAAAGACACTTTCCATCTTGCAAAGACAAAGGACATCCTATTTTAAGTATATTTATGTTGAGAAATGACTTGCTGTGCAGCCGATCAACTTCCTTGTTTACAAAGTCTGAACAAAGAAAACATCAATGTTGGGGGTATCAAACGACATAAAAAATATAGATTACTCTGTTTGTCTGAAGGGAAAAAAGTGAAAACTGACATTACTGATTACCTATAACCCACTGTGACTGATGAGCAAAGAGAATAAAACCGGGTTTTGCATCGCTGTACACTTTCTTAGCAGTATGAAGCACGGAATTCCAATGACTCACAATTTAGATTTTAGAAAGTAATTCTCAGCAATTTACAAAAAAATAAATGTGAAATATTATGGACAGGGCAATTTAACACGCTCATGAATTTGAACAGTTAAAAGTACTAAACTGGCTGGCGTTACTAACAGGCTGTAATCCTCAACACCCCCCCCCCCCCACACACACACACACACACACACACCAAAAAAAAAAAAAAAAAAAAAAAAAACAAGAAAGAAACCAGAGGCAGGACAGGGAAACTATGAAGCAAAATCATGGTCTATGGGCATTCTGTGAATTCAGGATAGTCAAGAATGGTGTGCTTCTTCTTGTGCTGTCCACTTTATTTATTATGAACTGTGGTGCATGTTTTCCACTATGTACTACATGAAATTGAACTACCCTCCTTCAGAAGTGCTGAAATTACAATGCTAAATCTTTTCTTTTTTTAATTTTTGTTTGAGTTGGCAGCTTAGCCTGTATCCATCACAGCAATGGTTTATGTGGCGCAGCAGTACGTATAAACACACACACACACACACACATTATTTTATTTAATTTATAGAATAAATAAATGAAATAAAATGAAGATGGCAAAACACAGTAAGCCCTGCCATTCCACTCAATTTCTTGGCTCAAAAATAAAATTCTGAACAAAGCCAAAAACAACAGGGAAGCACACAACCAAAATCAGTGACTTTTTTAATATTACTCTAATCCACTTAAGATATTACCTGAATGATCATGGGAAATGTGATTCAGAGACATACTTAGCTACTGTGACTAAAGAAATCACTCATTATCTGTTATTTTGCTTGACTCTGAATCATGTACTTTACCACTTGTGCTAATAAACGCTTACCTGAGGTACTTAGCACTGTCAACCAATGCATCTGATTGGCATAGGCACTCTCCCACAGACATGTACAAATTCAAACATACATATACACGCAGACCTCCATACCTCCCAATTTTCCCTGATTTTTTTCTCTTATATTTGTCCTGTCTGTTGTAAGTCACGGATGATTACAACCAGTCAGAAATGTCAGATGTTAAAAGTTTCATACTTTTTATTTTTTAGAAAATGCTTTGTGATACAAAACTTGTTCAACCAACTTTTAGAATAATGTTTAAAGAACATCCCTGGTGTCTAGTGTTTCGCCATATAAGTGTAGGGGAGTTGGCAGGTATGGCATCCGCTCCTCTCCTACATAAGCACACACACACACACACACACACACACACACACACACACACACACACACACACACACACACACATACACACAACACATACACACACCTGCATGAGCGCACATATTCAGACATGCAACAGAGACAGAGTCATAGACAATTCCACACAGGCATCCACTCAGCATCACCCCCATACACTCAAAAGCACTCACAGATACACTCCTGGTTTACAAAGTCAATTGAACATGTGGGAGAAACAGACAAATGCAGGTTTTGTAAACAGAACTGGAAAAAGTCACACATCTTGTTGCTGAGTGTGTTACACTAATGACATAGGGATTATATACTAAAAAGCATAACAAAGTGGAAAGACTGTTGGATTGGGTACTGTGCAAATATTACACTAGTGACATAACTGAGAAACACTAGAAACAGGAACCGCAAAGCATTATACATGGGATCGCCCTTTACCAGCAGTTCAGAAAACAAATGTGAGAAAACCAGATATAGTAGTACATGAAAAAAAGGCAAAAGTCACATTGATCATGGAAATTGCTACACCAAGTGATTACAGTGTCATACATACATAGAAACACAAAGTCCTAAAGTACCTAGATGAGATGCTTAGTAGCCATGAACCTGTTGCCAGTTTGACAGCCACTCCCTATTGCAACATCACCACCTTAGTTTTTTTTTTATGAAACATGGACATTTTATTCTTCAAGGGCAGCAGGCACTGAATTTGTACATGAAATACTGAAATGTAAAGTTGTTTGCCAGTTGCAAACTTTTCATTACCTCATCTCTATAATGTGGAATTATTCAGATGACTTCTGCAGAGATTGCGCATATTGACTGATATTGATGGATTGTAATGACAGAAGTTTGAGTGCCCTTTTATGGTTGAAATGTTCTATAATGTATAGTTTTGCCATTACTGGTTCATATGTTTTGATTCTTTGCTTACTGGAAAATGTTGAAACCTACCAATTTAAACACATTCTAAGAAGTTGCGCTGCCTTATACAAGACATATAATTGGGTGCAATCAGGATGGTGCATCAAAGAACATGTGTGCATGCTTGGTACTAAAAAATGTGTGCAAGGACCTATGGTTTGAAAACAGCCCAAGGGTAAACTTAATCCAACACTGGCCAGATACATTTTCTTTGAATGTGGGTTTCAATGATTGTGAGTTTCATGAACAGAGAAGCTTACTGTTCATGCTAAGTCTATTTTCACTGTGAGACTGTGTTGTTTTGCTTAGCAAATGGCTATTAGTGTTTGTGGTATAAAATTTGAAATAAAAGTTTTAAATATCTAATAATTGTAAAGGTAAATAGGAAAACAGTATGCACACTGACAGGCCTGAACAGTGTTTATGGTAAATGGGGAGAAATAGCCAAGTAATGAGACAGTGGAATGGCTGGGGAGGTGGTGCTGCTTGAGGGGGTCTCATCCATTACCCTGCCTAGGGCCCCATTTGACTATGATCTGGCTCTGCTCTGAGGTCAACGCTAATATCAAGGGTCTCTGGCTGACCATGTTTGCAGATTATTGTAAATTGGGTGCAGTCACTGAATCTCAACAAGACACAAATAACCTCCAAGAAGGCCTTACACAGACTAATAACTGATGCCAGAGTCATATTTATACCATTTATACCCCACCAGTACTCACCATTTGGTCTTATCCCCCCTCTCTAAAAGTACTGGGCTAGTCAAACCTGGAATTAATTTTGATTACCTATCCAGTAATGTAGGTCTTATTGGAAAAACGGTAGTGTATCACCCTGCTTAATTTGCAGGGGCAGTCTTTTCCAGAGGTGGGGGAGGCATTGTGTGATGAATCTGGCTATCAATCAGATTTTATTTATCTGCTGGTGAAGGTTTAAGTCACAAATTCTGTTGCTTGTGGGACTATTAGATTTGTGAAGATACAACAGATCCAGGATACCAGGGCCTCTAATGGCGTAGATCCCCCCCTAAATCTATACAATACTGAATAAATGTATAGTACTTTCAGACCAAGTTGTTTTCACAAACCCAAACTGGTTTGTGTCAAGGGATTGTAAGCTATTCATAACTAGGTTCATGAAGCCCATAATGATGCACTGTATTATATTACAGATACGTATGGCAAAGCCTATTCGTCTGCAGTTGTTAGGATCTGTGGTGGTGCCACCCTTATGTGGAGAATGACAGCAGTTGTTCTCTGTACCTCTGGCAGAAAACTATTTGAGAGGCTAAGGTTAAATTGATTCAGGTGTGCCTCAGTGAGACAGTGCTTCATACTGACAAGGAAACATCCTGGGGTCCTGGTACATTTCCATGGCCTACTTTACCAGTGTTTAGGTCTAAGAAAGATTTAAAAATGCCTCAGAGTTGATCTTTGTTGGTGTAGAAATTGTCATGTATGGGAGAGCTTGTAGAGGTGAGGAGAAATTTGAACTAAATTTAACTTATTGGCTAATATGCTGGCTGTGTCACTGTTCAGCTTAGTATATGGCTAGTTATCGGTCTTAATGTTCTGATGTAGCTGATGACAGACTATGGTTATCATTGCTAGAAGCTGCAGTTTTCAGTTAATACTTAGGAAGAAGCTGAAATCCAACAAAACTAATTTTTTAACTACTTAGGACATATTTGGAATATGGGGTTTTCCTTTTATTCCTAAAGTGAGGAGTTTTTTCTTTTGTTATACAGCTTGTTTATGTCAGTGTTCCACCACAAGGATTTGCTCCTTAACTTGGCACTCTACTTGTTTGATTGGGACAGATGTCTTAATGCAGGTGAGAACAGAAATTCTGTGTAAGAGCAGTGGTGTTGCTACTGGGTATTTGAGAACAAGGGCTACTGAACCACTTCAGATAATCAGTTGGGCTGCAATAACGTAGCCTTGGAGACAAAGATAGTAGAGTTTGTAAGAATTTTTTCCTGGGTCTTTACCATTACGATTACTGAACAATGGCCAGATTTGACCACTATCTAGTTTCTATAGGCACAGACCACAGTGGCTGTGCTATTTGTAATGCTCAAGTTAAGCACATTTGAGGCATTTTAGGGCAGTGCACTATTTGGTTTAGTGAGTTACCACCGATGACATGTAGGAAACATTGTCTTTTTTTATTTGTTGTGGTGTATGTCTTCCAGTTTATAAATGGATAGCTTAGTACTAACCTATGAACCTATCTGCCCCCATGGGTCATTTTAAGCCTAGCCAAATTTTACAGCCTGTATGGTGTACAGTTTACCATTTTTGTTACCTTTACCCCTTCATTGACTAGATCCATATTAGACATGGTGACAATAAGTCAGAGGATAACATAGTTATAAGGCTCCTTACTAGCTGCATCTGTCCATAAATAGAGTAGGGTATACAGTAATGGATTTTTCTTTTTTTTTTTTTTTTTTTTTTTACATTTAGCTTTAGTCCATGATTATGGCACCAGTTATTTGTTTGGGACAATCCTTCATGCAGGATGCCTCATTTTGATTCTGTAACTGCATCCAGTTTGCAATCATCTGCAAACTTTGTCATCCACAGTCCTTTAGTATTGGCTTTACATTCAGACAAGCATATTCCAAACAGGAGAGATCCCAGCATCAAGCCATGGGAGAATCCACTGGTAGCTGGTCTTTTTGTGGAGGTAGCTTCCCTTATTTTGATCTTTTACTTTCTACCTGTGAGAAATTGATGATCCAGTGGCCGACACAGGGGTTTAGTATTAGTTTTCTTAATTTTTCTGCATGCTCAAGTGGAGTATTACATCAAGGGTCTTTGTCAGGTAGTGGTAGCTAGTTTGCACTGTTTGTTTTACATTCATCCATTCTCTTTGTAACTCTTTTAAAGAAGTCCACTAGTTTGAGTAAGCATGACCTCATGACCTGCCTATTTCGAATCCGAACTGAGATGGATCCAGTGCTTGGAGATTACCTATGTTTATTCCCTTTGCTTTTATTAACTCCATGAGAATTCTTTATATAGTTTTACATATGAGACTGATCAGACTTAGGCGATATTGTAGTTTACTGGCTCACCAGATGCGCAGCAGCAAGCACCACACAAACCCCGCCCAAGGCATTTTATGTCACTGTAAAATATTGAATACTGCCTGGAACCTTAATGAATATATATTATATATTGCAATGAATGAGTTTAGTGTATACTGTCGCCGGAAAGTGTATATTATATGGAAGATGTCCCCGTGCATCCTGTTTAAGGAACACAGGCTATTATATTAATATTTATTTGCTTTTTGCACGTATTCAGGGAGTTGCTTTAAATCCTTTGGAAGTATTGCACTTTTTCTGTGTGCTGCAGTAGCTTGCAAGTGTCAGCAGTTAAAGTGTAATTCAGAGTCATTTTTATCTGTTTAAGTGTGATCTGCCCATTGCAATGTCTATTGTGCAAGAGATATGCCATAACATGCTAAAGCTTATGTTCTCTATTCATCATGATTCATCATAACTGAATTCATCATAATGGTCAATGCGGCAGCATAAGAAGGCTGGGGTGGATTGTACATTTCTTTCTTGGCTGCCTAAGGGTAATACAAAGTTTAGGGTGCTGAAAATGTTACTCCCAAAGTCCATATATGTACTGGATGTGACAATGTAAGTACATTCCTTACTTAGTGCTAATAGTTGACGCTTGTACCGAAAACCCTGTTTTCTACAGCGAGTACCTAGACGGTGCCAAAGGATGGCTGCACTGCAGTCTGTGGTGGCTCAGATTCGAGTGAGGAAACTAGACTTGGTTCCAAACTATGCAGGGTATGCACTAGGGTGATGTTTCCAAAGAGTGTGATTTGGTGTAGATTGTACCTATTTCATGTTAGTTACCTTTTTTGCGTAATTTCACTGAGCCATGATTATTGTAAATAAAACAGAGCTTGTCAGATTAAGTTGTGTTGGGAATCTGCATTACAGCAGAGGTGGCTTTGTAGTCCCTGTGATTAAGTGTTTCCTAGCGTATAGTTTTGTTGCTTGTGTGCAGACAGTGTTATCAAATTCTGTGCTCTCTGTTTAGGACTGTAAATGTAATTATATGTTGTGTGATTGTGAGATAACAATAAAATATTGTAGGTGAGGTGATTATGCCACATTGCATTTCTTTTAAAGGCTTTCCAGAGTCAGAGCCATGGTTAACACATTTATTGTATGCATGATGTTAATATGAATGGCATGTCAGTCATGCCTCATTTCATATGCAGGTTAGTTCGTCAATCATCCGTGCCATGCACACTTCTGCACGAAACTGAGGGTGAGCCAGTAAACTACAATATCACCCAGACATCTAGATCTGTAGTTGCCCAGATCAGTAGAGAGTTCTCCCTTGTTCAGGTAGAATGGCTACTTGCTTGGTACAAAGCCTGTGCTGAGGCTGAGGTTGAACGGTGTTGTTTATGGCTTAGCTAAATCATGTTTTATGCCATTCAGGATGCATCCAAATACTGTCAAGACCCACTGATATTTGAAGTCCCCAAAAATAAGAGTGTTTAATTCAGTGGTGAGATACTCAAGTTTGTTTGGATATGCTTCATGCCTAGTGGGTATTATAGAAGGGGTTTATTGTTTGTAACCTATGGCAACAGAGCTTATTTATTATAATTACTGTGACATGGAAGAGTTTGAGATCTTTGCTGTAGAAATCTACATGTGAGGAAACTGGAAAGAATATGGACAGATCACCACTTATAACACAGACAGCCTCATTAGAGGATTGAATGCATGGAGGGTGTGTTATGATTGCACTGGAACCGTGTTTCAGTGATGATGCTGATGTCAATACTTTCTAAGGTCAGTAAGGCTTCTAGTGAGGACTTCTAACATTGAGCAGCAATACTTTTATGGTATCCTGATTTGATTAGACTACGTGGGTAGATGGAAAAGACTACAGTTGCTTGCAAAAACACTGTGGAAGTGGAGACATTGTCAATATAAAAAAAATGAGAAAGAAGCAAACCGTCCTTTGCAAAACAGGTATGTCTTTGCTGGTCCCAAGGCAGTGACTGTCAACCATCTACTTCCAGGCAGACACATGATATCCATTAGCTAACCACTGACCCCACAGGAAAAAGAAGTCTCTTTTTAAGGGTGACTCAGGAGCAATATCTGCTCAAGTTACTTAATGAAAGACACATGGTAGGCTAATGAGGACTAAGGGAAACAAACCTTGTACCAAAGGAAATACAGATCACAGACTTAACCCTGTGCTACAACTGCCAGACTTGGTATGTATCAGATACCCTTAGAATGACAGCAAATTCTAACCTATTATTCCAGTCAGTAATATTCTGTTTATATTGTGGCAAAATGTAGGATGCTACTCAAGATTAGTTGTACCTCGGTATGGTAGTCAAGAAAAGCTGGCTCTATTTGCAGATGATTTTATTTCATACCTGACAAAACCAGAAAGAGATACTACAGTGTTGTGGAACATTTTGAGACAATTTCAGATCTTTTTGGGATACAAAATTAATGAAGCTGTAACAAAGGCAGTAGTGGTGAATTATGTACCCACTCATGAATTGGTTTGGCAATATCCATATTTATGGGGGCATGATAACATGAAGTACTTAGGAGTATGGATTAAAAATTATTCTGGTGTGGCAGCTAATGATATGTGGGAAGAGATTAAACAAAAGATAATACATAAACTGAGAAAATGAAAGCTTTGTTATATGGATATGGATAGTAAGATACAAGCAGTCAAAATGTTTTTAGTCCCTTTAGTCGTATACACAGGTAGGGCATATTTTTATCAACCAGAGGAGAAACTGTGGATAGCAATTAATAAAGAGCTGAAGGACTTTATGTGGGAGGGGAAGACAAAGGGAGTGAAGCGGAATAAGCTAATTATTCCAGTAGACCAGGGCAGATTGGGATTACCTGATTTGAAGGGGTATTTCAGAGCTACAAAGTTACGGTTTCTATACATAAGTGAAAACTATAATTCAAAGTGGAAAGGGATGATAAAGAAATAGAGGGGAAGCTCAAGAAACAATGAGAGACTGGGACTTAGGATGCAGGCCTTCAAGGAGAATAAAAATAATCATACAGATTATTATATCCATAACATAGCAGAATGTATCCTAATAACTAAGCCAACATGGGAATGGAGAAAGGTGATTTTGCAGATAGGTTTGACTACAATTACGGATACAGACTATAGGCAAGAGGAGCTGGAATTTATTGTAGAAAACTGGCAAAGGAACCAAGGTATTGTGAGCAAATAACTAGAGAGGAAAAGATGATAGAATGGGAAGACACCAAGAATTTATTTGGACTGCAGGTTAGAGATTGTCTTCCCTATCAAGGATTGATATCCAAGTAAAGGCAAAGAGAAAGAAATGGAGGGGGGGTCCTGAATGAAAGACCAGCCCTGGTAGAGTTATTAGTAGAATCTGGAACAGAAGCTGTCATTAGAAAATGAATAATTGGTAGAGCATATAAAATAATACATGTTAACTATAACAATCAATCAGAGGAGGTTACAAAGGGTTAGGAAGAAAGATTGGATAAGCAATTCATGAAGAAATAATGGAAGGATATATGTATGTCTCCCAAATATGCAAAAAAAATTATAGAATATTTAGGATTTTTGCTTGGAAATATTTATATAGATATTTTTATACCCCAAGTAGACGCCAGAGAATTTTTCCTCAGGCATACAGCAAATGTTGGAGGTGTGACAGGGAAGAAAGAGGTAATTTGGAAGTATTATTCCCAAAATCCATTTCTCCCCTGTATGTATTATTCCCACAATTCCCATTTTTCTATGTAGTTTGCTCTTACCCTTTTCTAAAGCTGTCAATTCCAGCTGTTTTATGTCTGTTACTTTAGTCACTACTTATAGTATAGTTTGTTTAGATTTTGATTTCCATCTTCTAGTAATCGTTTTTTTTAGCAGGCGCTATAATTAGACACAGCAAGGCCTTACAGTGTCTAGGCAATTCTGACTCTGTATCATACTTAAGAAAAATCATCTCCCTCACCACACCAATCTGTCCACCCAGCATTTCCGACAATGCATCTTGCAGGGAATTCTTAAAGTCTTCCAATTCACTACACTCACAGAAAATATGATACATACAGGGGAGGAATGAGGCTGTTTTTTTTTTTTTTTTGGTTAAATTGTTTAATTCAGTTTGCTCACTGTTTAACACAGCTCCACAGAGTTGGGCGACCAGTCACTGCTTGGCTGTGTTCATCTGTTTTTGCATAGTGCACCTCCATGCACCATCTTGCACTACCCCGCAGTGTGTATAAACATTGGTAGTTATAGACACAAAAACTTCAGGATTAAATTGTCCTTTGTAGCTGCCCGTGATCCATCTGAGAAGTCCTTAAATTGTACTTGGCAGCTCAGAAAGCACCTCAGCTGTGCTTTTGCCCCTTAAACAGTCCCAAATCTACAAAAGTCCCAAACCGTTTAGAGAAACCCTGCTAGTATAGACCCTTTATAGAGCACCCCATTAGTACAGACCCAATTTTCAGCACCCAATTATACTACAACCCCCATTTTCCCTCCTCACTGTGAAAACAGGATTTAACCTAGCATTATGGATGGTTAGTTTTCCTCCACTAATCCTACCAGCCTGATTGACATGGGTATCCTGAGGCAGTGTAGCAACTGCCTCATGTACACTGACAACTCTAAACTCATAAATCACCCAAGTACATTTTTGAGAGATGCATCTACACTAAGAATCTGGAATCCTTGCTCTGTCATACACAGAACAGTAACACTGAACAGGTTATCAGCTCACATCAACACCTCCTACTTAAACCATGCACTCTACACATAAACCATCATATGCAGAAGTACTCAATCAAAACCTACCTAAACACCAGAGGCCTTCCAAACACAAACATGCTACACCTAATACAGCACTCAATACACCTAAAAAGACAAGCATCAGTGTCTCACATATAAGCTCATAAGGCAGAGCACATCTAAACCAATTTTTTAGTCATAGGTGACTCCATTGTGAGACACACAGATGTTACACTCACCAGGCTGGACAAGGAGAAGGTTACAGTCAGATGTCTTGTCGGGTGCCAGGATCCATCAGTTCACACATGCACTCAAGTCTCTCAACAACACGAAGTACCGTTATGACTCCGTCATAATTCATGTTGGTGTGAATGAGTTGAGACATACCTCACTGGACTATATGAAGAGAGACATGATTGAGCTCTATGAATATGTGACCCAGGCAGGTATGTCACTAGCCTTGAGCAGCATTCTACCCTACCCTAGGATGATACCACAATATAATCAAAAAATGATTGACTTTAACAACTGGTGTCATTCTAAGAGGATCCATTTCCTGTCAGCCTGAGATGACATGGTTGATAGATCATGCTGCTTTGCCAGAGATGGTTTTCACCTGTCACTTCTAGGCTTTTGGTTACTGGCTAAAGCACTTGCTGCCCCCACTGTGCCTTTTTTAGGCAAGGTCTGTAGAAGAGAGTTTCCAATGTAGAAATATCATTCACAAATACATTAAAGGTTATGCTGCTAAACTATAGGAGTATAAATCAGAAACTGCACTCTGGAAGCACACCTCTACCCTGAGATGTTGATGCCTGTGCAGTCACAGAAACTTAGTTCAGGGCCACAGAGTGTAGCCCGGCCTTGTAAGGCTATGATGCCTTCCACACTTTCAGATTGCAAAATGAACCTGTGAGAAGAAAAAGCAGAGGAGTATCTATCTTCAAAGATAAATACATCTCTAGATTGGTTAGGCAGGAATACTCCATGGAGTTCCTCCAAGTCAAATAACTGTGGGTAAGACTGCCTTCAAGTCATCGTTATAGACCAGCTTCATTGAACCAAGATTCCCATGTTGCTTACTTGGACCTACTTAAGTCAATCAAATTACACCCAAACACTCTACTCATGGGGAAATTTTAACTATCCCTTCATTGACTGGGAAACTTATAAGAGTACCATCATTCTTGCACAAAGGTTCCTGGACTTTAACACTAATGCCCTGGAACAAATAGTATGCAACCCCTACAAGTTGGGCACTATAATGTCTTATTATTCCATTCCACACATGAGGTTGTTTGGCAGTGGAGAGTAACTGCCTGTAACTGTCTACAGGCAAGACATGACACTCAGTATGTCACTCTACTACATCATCTGGATAGCCAGCTAGCTTACAAACAAGACCTAGAAGTTAGGATAGTGGAGTCTTCTTCCACAAAAATACCAGTTACTAGTGGGGTGCCTCAGGGCTCATTGCTGGGTCTGCTTCTATTTGGTATCTACTTCAGTGAGGTGAAGACAAATATCAAGTGCCTCTGGCTGACCAAGTTCACAGATGATTGCTAATTGGATGCAAGAAGGCCTGACACTGAGTAATAACTGGTGTCTGAGACATGGTCTAACTAAAACTCATTGCTAAAAAGTAAACCTTTACGTCTTTTGGAAAAATGGCCATCCCCGGCTAAGTATTACATTAACAATGCATCTAAGTATTACATTAACAATACATCACTAAGAGTAGAGACTGCAGCCAAGGATTTGGGAATGCATATAGATGGTGATTTAGCATTTGACTGTTATATGTCTAATCTGGTAAGGAGATCATTCAATGTTGCACAACTTATAAGCAGGGCTAAGGCATCTACACCTAACATGTCATTGTTCCATTGTACTCTGCTCTTATAAGATCAGTCATTGAGTACAAGAACTCCTCCACCAATATTCCTCACAAAAAGAATACATAGTGTGAAAAACAAGTTCTATGCTGACTACCTCAAAGCCTTATACTTACACATGGTCTTCTGTAGGCTGCTGACAGACAACCTATGCCAAGCTTACAAAGCAACCTCCGATCCATCTCTAATGAACCTGCTGCTCATCCATTACACAAGTATCATCAGGAATATCTGATCCATCTAACATAAATGGGACATGCTGGAGGGACAACTATGTGTCTCAGAGGATCGTATTTCTCTGAAACAGGCTTCCCGTCCATGTGAAGCACAGTTCATCTCTGCAGTTATTCAAGCAAAACCTGGATTAGTGGTTGAGAAACCATAAATATATAACCCTAGTCTGGCACTTGTGTCTCTGTTAAAGAGAGGAAGCTTGTAATTGCTTAGCTACCCATGCTCAAATACACATATATACACCCACGTACACACATGTATATGTGTATATATATACATATATATATATATATATATATATATATATATATATATATATATATATATATATATATATATATTTATAGGTTTATTATCAAAATCTCAAACCTGCAATGTGCAGGTGTTCATGTTTCTGACCCAAAATGTCCAAAATGAAATATACGAGCATGACCGAATGAGGTATTTAAGGAAAGTAGACATCTTAGGAATGTCGACTTTACCAAAAATACCACACTTCCGGTCATGAGCAAGTCCCCCTGCACCCACACCCCATATATATATATATATATATATATATATATATATATATATATATATATATATATATATATATATATATATATATATATATATATATATATATATATATATATATATATATAAAATACAAACTCCAAGATCGCACTACAATGAGGGAAAGGGTACGATTTGCATTCAGAATGTTGAATCCACAACAACGAATGCTAGTGTGCATTAGCTGTTGTGACTTCAACATTTTTCGATTATTTGAAATGTTGAAAGTAGCCATTTAAGTTTTCCTATTCACACATTGTCCAAATGGTAAATTGATAGTAAACTATATATATATATATATATATATATATATATATATATATATATATATATACACACATATATGGGTTCACTACTAAATCTCAAATTACAGAATCTCTACATTCTGAATCACGAAGACCAGAATCTCGAGATTCCATAATATTGAAATTAAATAAACATTTTTGAAAGCATATGCAGGGGGAAAGCCCCCCTGCACCCCCCCACACCCCTTGCAACTTAAATATACCAACTCTGAGATCACACCTCAGTGGAGTGAACGGCAAAATAGTGCCGTGCAAAGCGGAATGGATATTTTGCCATTCAGTCCACTGTAGTGTGATTTCGGAGTTGGTATATTTAAGTGCAGGGGTGTGGGGGTGCAGGCCCCTCACATGGGGGGGGTGCAGGGGGGCTTTCCCCCCTGCATATACCTTTCTAAATGTGTTTTTTTTATTTCGATATTATGAAATCTCGAGATTCTGGTCTTCAGAATTCAGTGTCGAGATTCCATAATTCGAGATTTAGTAGTGAACCCATATATATATCTTTACATGGCAAGTACAAATATGACACAGTCATTGTCCATGCTGGTGTGAACGACCTGAGACGTACCTCCCTGGACTACATGAAAAGAGACATAGAGGAGCTCTCTGATTATGTAGCTCAGGCAGTTATGACCCTGACCCTGAGCAGTATCCTTCCTTCACCAAGAATGATGCCACAATATAGAGACAAGATGATCAGCTTTAACAATTGGCTTAATGTCTGGTGTCATTCAAAGGGGATCCAGTGTCTGTCTGCCTGGGATGACATGCTTGACAAGCCACGCTGCTTCCCAAGGGATGGCTTGCACCTGTCACACCTAGGATTCCGGATATTGGCTAAGGCTCTTGCCACCCTCATAGTGCCTTTTTTAGGCAAGGCTCAAATTCTAAACCTACCACCCTAGAAAACAAAAATGGGAAGAAACTGAGGGTAATGCTGCTCAATGCCAGAAGTCTAAATCTCAAAATGCACGCACTCGAGGCCCTTTTCAGTATGGAGAACATCAATGTCTGTGCTGTAACTGAAACCTGGTTCAAGGCTCCTGAGAGCACCACGGCACTATTAGGTTTTACCTCATATCATGCCCGCCCCAAAACCCGGACCACACCACAAAAGGAGGGGTGTATCCATATTCATAAAGGATACCCACACCTCCAGGTTGGTGGCAACGCACAAGCTTCGAAACCATCCAGGTGCAACTAACCATAGGCAAAACTGCTCTACAAATTGTAGCATGCTATAGGCCACCCTCTCAAACTCAGGAACCCCACACAGCCTTCCTGAAGACACTGGAGGGTATAAATGTATCTCCAAACACCATCATATTGGGTGACTTCAACTACCCGAATATAGACTGGGAACATTACTCAAGCCCTAACTTTCTAGCCCAATGGTTCCTGGAGTTCATAAATTCAAATGCCATGGAACAGCTAGTCACTGTTCCCACGAGAGGAGAAAATATACTAGATCTCATTATCACAAACATGGGGACAAAATGCTCCACACCGGAAGTATATCCCTCATTGGTGAGATCTGATCATAAACTAATCTCACTGGAAATCCACATCCCGCCCCCACCCCAAACAAAAAAGACCACAGTGAAGAACTTCTCTAAAGCTAACTTCACACTACTCAAGACTGGTGTGGTATCCTTCAAGGCCCCTGAGCCAGTGGAAAACACAACCCAAGCTGCGGAAGCCCTTACAAATGCCTTCTATGAATACCTCCAGGACTGCATGGATCAGGCAATCCCAAATAAAACCAAGAATCTTTCCACAAAGGGCAAACGTCCAGTCTGGTGGACCCCAGCCATTAACAAACTTTACAATAAGAGGAGAAAGCTATTACATGATAGAACAAAATCCATAAAAGGGAAGTCACCCCTGATCATTATTAGTAAAAAATAACGAGCACTCATAAAATCAACTAAGGCCAATTTTGAGAGAAAAATTGCCATGGATTCAAAGGACAATCATAAGGCCTTTTTCAGCTATGTTAGGAACCTGGGTGGAAACTCCCAGATATGCTCAGAATTAGTCCAAAATGATACAAAAATCACTGAATGCACAGACATTGCCAACATTCTGGCAGACAGGTTTAGTGCAAACTTCACCCCCCTCTCCCCCCCCTAAAGGAGAGATAACTATCCCAGCGGAGTGTAGCCTCCCAGACATCTCAAATGCGCAGGTGAAAGCTGCTCTCTCTAAAGCTAAAAACACAGCATCAATGGGACCAGATGGTGTCCCCGGCTGTGTGCTACACGAGCTAAATGAGGAATTAAACCCGCACATAAGGCAGCTGTTTAATCTCAGCCTTACCACAGGATACATGCCCAAGGAGTGGCGTACGGCAACTGTGGTCCCACTCCACAAAGGCGGTGCCTCTACGGACCCTGGTAATTACCGCCCCATAAGCTTAACAAGTCTAGTCTGCAAAGCTATGGAGAGGATCATAATGGAGCTCATAAACAAAGATATAGGGACTTGCAGACATTGGACCCGACCCAGTTTGGCTTCGTCAAGGGAAGATCATGCCTTTTGAACTTGGTCAACTTCTTCGAAACAGTCACCAAGGCCATTGATGAGGGAAAGGCAGTCCATACAGCCTACCTTGACCTTGCAAAGGCTTTAGACAATACCCCACTCGGGTATTGTAGAAAAACTTACCAGCTTAAATGTAAACCCATATGTCACAAGATGGGTTGCAAACTGGCTTAAGGACAGAACCCACAGGGTTAGAGTTGCTGGCGCTATGTCAGACTCCAAGCCGGTCACAAGTGGTGCCCCACAGGGCTCGGTCCTTGGCCCCCTATTGTTCAGCATCTACTTCTCAGAAGTACAGGCCAACATGGGAGGACTTTGGCTGACAAAGTTTGCAGATGACTGCAAACTGGGCGCCATAGTGGAAAGTGCATCGGACACGGATATCCTTCAGAAGGGACTCATGAAACAGATAGCTGGTGCCAGAGCCATGGCCTGAAGTTAAATGCCAAAAAATGTATAGTCATACCCTTCGGGAAAAACAAGGTAACCCCAAGCTACCATATAGGTGGCAATCCACTAAGCACAGAAGAGGTTATCAGGGACCTGGGGACCCAGGTTGACAGTGGCCTTTCTTTTGACACTCACATTGCTAAAGTGGTTAGAAACACCTTCTACATTGCCCACCTGATCATGAAGGGATTCACATCCAGATCTAGTGAGGTCATTGTTCCCTGTACTCTTCACTTATCAGACCAATGATCGAGTACAATGCCCCATTCGGGATGTATCTCACCCGACATCTGCAGCAATTGGAGAGACCCCAAAAGTTCCTCACCAAAAGGATAAAGGGACTCCAAAATCTGTCATATGCTGCCAGATTGAAGAAACTCCAGCTGTATTCAGTCGCATACCGTCTGCTCAGAGGTGACATGTGCCTGACATACAAGGCCATGTCCAACCCGGAATTAATGGACATGCTCCACCTCAAAAATCCAAATCCACCAAAACCACTAGAGCAAGCGACTTAAACCTTAGCACGGATATAAATAGGATGTGCTGGAGGGATAGATTTATCACTCAGAGACTCCTATGCTGTGGAATAAAATCCCGGTCCATGTGAGGCAGAGCACCTCGCTGGCTCTGTTCAAGAGAAATCTTGACCTGTGGATGGGAGATCGTAGGTTTACCCCGGGAATCATCTCTGT